>NC_047518.2:17285827-17286199 GCF_902827115.2 Pseudochaenichthys georgianus
CGTCTCCGAACAATGGGAGACCGAGCCTTCTGCTCATCCGCCCCGCGCCTCTGGAACTCCCTCCCAGATCAGCTGAGATCTGCCCCTTCCACCGAGGTCTTCAAACCCGGCCTTAAGACCCTCTTCTTTCGGCAGGCCTTCCAATAAACTTTGAGCATGGTACACCTGGAGTACTGCCATTTGTATCGCTATCTCCGACTTTTATTTTTGTACTCTATTTTATATTTTATATTTTGATTTCTTATTATTATTACAATTATTTGTTTAATCTCTCAAAGTGTATCAGTATCCCTTGTTGTGAAGCACTTCGAGATTTGTCTTGGCAGATGAGAAGCGCTATATAAATTAAATATATTATTATTATTATTATTA